>NC_143579.1:49133492-49143492 GCF_048544385.1 Mastigoproctus giganteus | reverse complement strand
CTGCCTATTCGCATTCTCTAAAAAGAAAGAATCGTCTCTTAAAGATTAACAGCGCGCGTTTTGTATCTTCCGCGCATCGTCTGCTTACACTGCAAGCAGACGACTGGTTTTTAACGAAGTACGCTTTTAATTGTTTACCTGTTTCGCTAAAAAGTTGAAACAATACGGAATGAATGCGACGCTCGTGTCGCGGAACAATGACAAACGCGACTAAGACATCGATCTTCTGCTTTTTTCGGTCTTTCGCAATACTGTTGCCATTGTTGATTAGTGGTACGTTTCTAATTGAAACCGAACGTAAGACGAAAGAAAAGCAACGATTAAAAAAAATGTCGATTTCTTAATAGCGTCTATTCGTTGACCGTTTGTTGCCTAGCAACAACACGTGCTAAGTGCTCTCGTCATCGAATGGTTAATTTCTACTTTAAACAATTAAATCCGGGTCTCGGTTAAATTTATTCGTCCGCCGTTTATTGACTCATAAACTGTTGAACGCGCTCGGAAGAAAAACATCGGCCGTGGTTTCTCCGAGTTTATTATTACGATATTTGTTAATCGGATAATGAAGCTTCTCCGCGTGCGTTTGTTTTGTCATTTTTCGTTTATTTTAAAAATGCGTACGAAACGCGGTGGCAGACGAAGAGAATTAGAGTTAGCGGATTGGCCGGTGCCGGGCGCGCGAGTGGATTTGCAGGTGTTAAAAGGAAGAGCGATTAGGTGCGTATGCTAAGTTGGAGCCCCGCATCCCCTGAAAAAATGTCCGTCCCGTGGGATCAATCGATCATTCGGTGAGACTTCCTTGCCACCCCTTCGCTTGGTGGCTTGATTTAATAAATCGGCTTATTGAGCCATGAGTGGCGTGTGTGGCCGAAGCACACTCGGCTGGAGATCGTGCATTATGCGAGATCCTCGGATACAATCGGAGAGCTACGGAATTCTTAGCATCTCTCTCTCTCTCTCTCTCTCTCTCTCTGTTCTTTCTCTTTTTGTGTATCTTCCGTAGCTATATGCTCTCCCTCACACTCTCTGCCTGTCTCTCTCTCCTTCCCCTATATCACTATTCTCTATCTATCGGTCAGTCGCTATTTTTTCACTTTCTCCCCTTTTTATTGCTATTATCCCTTTCTCCCTTTCTCTCTGTCGGTATTTCTCTCTCTCTCTCTCTCTCTCTCTCTCTCTGTACCTTCCGTTGCTACTTTCTTTCTTTCTCTCTCTCTCTCTCTCTCTCTCTCTCTCTCTCTCTGTACCTTCCGTTGCTACTTTCTCTCTCTCTCTCTGTACCTTCCGTTGCTACTTTCTCTCTCTCTCTCTCTCTCTCTCTCTCTCTCTCCTTTTATCACTATATCTCCCATGGCTATTTTTTTCTCTCTCTCCATCATTATTTCTTTCTCTCTCTCTCTCTCTCCTTTTATCACTATATCTCCCATGGCTATTTTTTTCTCTCTCTCCATCATTATTTCTTTCTCTCTCTCTCTCTCTCTCTCTCTCCATCATTATTTCTCTCTCTCTCTCTCTCTCTCTCTCTATCCGTCATTATCTCTCTCTCTCTCTCTCTCTATCCGTCATTATCTCTCTCTCTCTCTCTCTCTCCATCATTATTTCTCTCTCTCTCTATCCGTCATCTCTCTCTCTATCCGTCATCTCTCTCTCTCTCTCTCTCTCTCTCTATCTATCTTCGGTTGCTATTCTCTGTTTTTTTTTCCTCTCTCTCCATTATTTCTCTCTCTATCCATCATTATTTCTCTCTCTCTGTCTTTCGTCTCTAATTTCTCTCTCTCTGTCTCTTCGGTTGCTATTCTTTGTTTCCCCCCCTCTCTCTATCCGTCACTTTCTTTTTCTCTCTCTCTCTTTCGTCACTATAATCCCCTATTTCTATTAGAGAAATCTCTATTTCTCTCCCTATATATATATATAATAGAGAGAGAGAAATAGAGATCTATCTATCTATCTATCTATCTATCTATGTCTCTCTCTCCATCACTACTTTTCTCTCTTTCGTCAATAAAATTTCTGTCTATCTTCGGTTGTTTTTCTCTCTATCCATCGCTATTCTCTCTTCCGATCCATCGCTATCTCTCTCTCTCTCTCTCTCTCTCTCTCTCTCTACTCATCGGTACTATTTCCTTCTCTCTTTCTCCATCCATCGCTATTTCTTTTTTTCCCCTTTCTCTTTGTATTTTCCGTTGCTGTTTTCTCTGTCTCTTTCTCTTCTCCCCTTTTATTACTATTATCTCTCCCTCTCTACCTATCTGTCGCTATTTTCTCTTTCTCTTCGCTATCTCTCTTTACTATTTGCCCTTTATCTATCCATCCGTTACTATATTCTCTCTCTCTCTCTCTCTCTCTCTCTCTGCATCTTCCATCGCTTTTTTTTCTACCTCTCTCTCCTTTTATCACTATTACATCTATCTGTCTATCTATCTCTATTTTCTCTCTGTCTGCTCTCCCTTTTACCATTATTATCTCTCCCTATCTGTCGCCATTTTCTCTTTCTCTCTCACTATTTCTCATTCTTTTCCTCTTTATCTGTCTTTTGCTATTTGTTATTTATCCATTAACTCTCTCTCTCTCTCTCTCTCTCTCTCTCTCTCTCTCTCTCTCTCTCTCTCTCGCGATCCCTTGTTTGGACTACACGCCATGAAGAAACCACCGAAAATATTCGCAAAGCACACACTTTTAATCACGTGATAGGAAAGCAGCAGCAGCAACTCACCTTTTCACTCGATTCGCAGGTTTCCAGTAAGCATGGCTTGTAACAGCGTGAGAAAGTGGCGCAGATCCCACCTGCCACATGGAAGCACCTTTTTTCTTTCGTTCGTGCAATCTTCTAATAACAGAGTACATACGGCGGCCCGTTACGAAGTGGAGGAAAGCGAACGATGGTTTGGAGTTCATCCGGAATTCGTCAAGGCTGCATTCTCCTCCTCCCTGTACCATTTGTTAGGTCGCTTCAAACAGAGCCTAACATTTACCGACCAATAATACGTTTCGAAGGAACCATATTTGCTAATTATTTGGACATTTGGCCCAGGGGACGAGACGATATTAATGGCGCTCTGCTAGCCCGGAGGTGACCCGCTTTTTGACAGTTCCCACCTCCTCAGTCCAAATGGCTGACATTAACACTCTTCCACAGCGCCACACTGCAGTCTAAACGTTCCTTCCAAGTATTCCACGATATAAGTCACCGATAGCGCATATTTATGGGGGGAGCTTCACGCAAGGGTACCCGCCATTGATTTTGTCCGAAGGACATCTTTGTTGTGATTGAAGGATAGAGAGAACTCGCGCAATTTCCCTTTAAATGGCACAGTTAACGTGGCGCAATTATAGCCGTTTTTCGTGGTACACTTCTTCCTAGGGCCGTGTCAAGGCTTTTAAGTGCCCGGATTCCATCGGGGAAAATGCCATCCCTTTCGGCCACACCAAAAGATCCCATTCATACTATCACCACTAAGAACCAGTGTCTGGATGCAGTCACTTCCAGGCGCCAACCCTTGCAAGCGACTACATCCAGTGATCTGACTGTGCATTTACAATCCGATTGTAACTGGAACTACATTCATAGAGTTATTTAGAAGATAACAGATTTTTTTGCTTCATTCTTCACGCATTCGCGACCTTTGCGCCACCTCGAGTACCTTGGCAAGATCTTCCTCACTGGGCTCCAAGTCTCTGAAGAACTTCACACGTTTTTCATACACCTTCTTTGGATATAAACTCAATCTACTGAACTAACACCATGCACAGACGCAATCTTAGTTCGAACTAACATGAGTTGCTATGACGACCGAAATTTGGACCTTTTTGTTAGCAAATGTCGAGATTAGGTTTAATCTAACAGAAGACAGATGGAACTGGAAGAAATTTTTTTTTCTTTTCTTCACGAGGATCATTAATTAAATTCAAACTTACGTCTGCTTCCTCTAATACCTGCTCTTTGCTCAACAGTGTCGTATCCCGTGGAAACAAAAAAGGATCCAACCTCGTACGGGTCAATAGTTCGCAACACGTTCGTATTTCGTCGAAGATCTCGTCTTTCTTACTTTGGCGTCTTAAACTGAAAGGATCAGCGGGAGGTTTGTTCAATGGCAAAGAAGGAAATGCGGATTTCCCGTTTCTAAATGAAGACGCTGCATGCTGGGTCAGAAAAGACAGATATTTCCTCAGAACGTGATGTTTGTTTGTTTCTCTTGCCGAAGAAGTAGAAACCAAAGATAAATTGGTAAAAAGAAAAGAAAAACACGAGAGATAGAAACAGAAATAGGTAGAACACAGAAACAGAAAAGGTAGCGAATGGAAACGCAGACAGAAAACAGAAGTACACTACCTGGACAGAAATCATGGGCTACCTGCATAGTAACGGGTAGACCCACCTTTCGCCCTGATAAGGGAAGTCACACGGCGAGACATTGAATCCACTAGTTCACGAAAGCGTTTCAGAGGTATTTCCATCCATGCTTGCTGTACTGCTCTCCATAATTCCTGAGTGGAGAATCCAAAGCTCAAACGGACTTTTCCACAGCATCCTAAAGATACTTCACAGGGATCATGTCTGGTGAAAGGGGAGGTCAATCCATGGTGGTAAAATCTGGGGAATGCTCTTCGAATCATGTTCTAGTCACCACGGCTTTGTGGGGGGCACATTGTCCTGCTGGAAAAGTCCTTGCCCTGTTGGTGCACGATGACCATAAAAGGAAGCAGATGGTCTGCAAGGATGGACACGTAACCTGGATCGTTCAGAGATGCGTCTAGACGTACCAGAGGTCCCAACGTGTGTCAGTTGAACACGCACCAGGCCATTACCGACAGTCCACCTGCCTGAACAGTTCCTTGTTGAAATGTCTGGTGCATAGCTTCGTACAGTTTCCGCCAGATACGTACCCTCCCATCCACTCGAAATAACTGGACTCACTGGACCAGAGACCCATCTCCAAAACCCAGTGGAGGCTCAGTGTCCTGTGCGTGATGGCCTTGGTGGAGACGTTTCTGACACCTTCCTCGTTGAAGTCGGCGGTAATTCTTGCCACTGTCGCTTTCCGATTGGTTGAAACAATGCGAGACAGACGTTGATGGCCACGTTCATCCACCACCTTTCTCCACCCACAGCGCTGCCCACAATGAGATGTTATTCTAGAAATGGAGTATTCCCGATACACTCTTGATATTGTTGAACGGAGATAGTGCAATTTCTGTACCACATTCGCGATAGTGACCCATGCATCGGGTACCCACTATCATCCCTCATTAAAAGTCGGTTAACTCACGACGTTTATCCATACTGACATCGAATTACCATCTATGTGATGCAGTGTACCTATATACCTGCCAAGCGGTGGGTTTGTCCACTAGCGAGAGGGGGTGACAGCGTCGCGTTGACCAGGAACCAGGTATCCCATGAATTCTTTCCTTTCAGTGTAGATGGAAGCAGATAAAAGGTAGAGAATGAAAACGCAGCCAGAAAACAGAGAAATAGGTAGAGAATAGAAAGAGATAAAAGGTAGAAAACAGAAACACGTAGACAAAAAGATAAATTGGTAGAGAAGCGAAAGAGAAAAAGATGAACAGGTCGAGAAGTGAAACAGAAAGAGAGAAAAAGATAGAAAAGTGACATATAGAGGTGAGCAGAAAACAAATAGCTGGAAAAGATAGAAAGAGTTAAAACGATAAGAAAAACACGAGGTAGAAAAGAGAAACAGAAATAAACAGAGTCAGAAAGTAAAAGAGGTGAAAGCAGAAGCCGAAATATGAAGAAAATGAAAGGTAGACAGAGAGATAAAGGTGAGGTTAAAATGAACGAAGAGAAAGATAAGTATAAGACACAGAAAGGTAGAAATCAGGGGCAGTGAAACAGAAGCAAACCTGAGTTCTAATCCCGCTGGAGATTGGAGTTTTTCTTGAAGGCTTCTTCACTCGGGGATGTTATCTGATTTCAGGCTGAGGGGTTCTTTACCCTGCATCATTCGGGTTTTTCAGCCTGCACAACATGCAAATTGGGCTGTGAACTTGTACAGACATAATACATACAGAGTAATATGGCCGAATGCGCGTTAAAAATCCTAATATTGTGACAGAAAGAAGGAAAGGAAAGACAGAGTGTAAACAATGATAAAGTAACAGGAGTTGCGGACGGACAGAAAGAAAAGGAGAGCTTGCGAAGAAAGGGAGACCAGAGAAACTACATCTTTTTCTGTTCTTTCTTTCCGTTGGAAACAGAGCAAGGAGTGATAGAATAAAGCAGAGTAACAGATGGAAAACGAAAAAAAGGAAGAGAAAACTGAGAGAACGTAAGGTAGAAAGAGATAAAGGAACGGAGGAAACGTGAGATAGAAAGACAGAGAATTTAATACAAATTCCGTGCCCATCGTAAAGCTAGGAAGATGCCCCCTCTGTATCATCCCCTCTTTCATTACTACACTCGTAGCAGATTCCATAGTTACCAGTAACCATAGCAACCACTGGTAACTATAGAAGTTTGTATGGAATTTGTAATGCATCGCGATATTAACCCAAACTACTTCAGCCTCATTGTTAGAGTACCTAAACCACTCCATGAAGGATCCAGCACATTGAATAGCCAAATGTTTACTGTTTCTTTTATACTATCGGTCTTTCCGGATCGATGCATCCCTAGATTTTCCACAGATACTTACGCAGCATTGGAATACTACCAGCAAATCCTCCATCGTCTGCTAAAAGTTTAGCAAACGACCGAAAGCTCTTTTATCGGAACAATTAAAAACATCTCGTGCAACAGTTGGAAGCAACAATGTAGCAGAAATCCGATGGAATTAATTTCCACCGATGACGCAACAATCAAAACCGTTGTATACGAATATTGTTAATTTCTCGCATTTAGCAACAATGCACTGTATTTTTGTGATATTTTCGAATTAAACGGAATACTTTTTTTTTTTTGTAAATTTCGTATTGGTTACCATGGTGATTATTTCGCTTCAAAACATTAGTGGATGAGTAGCATCTTTACTGATTTTACAGTTATTAGTGCGCATGTGTATATTGTGCTTCCAAGGTGACGGAAGCAGTCACATTTAACTCTAATCTAGACATAATTATAGTGTTTAGAATTTCTATCTCAGTACCTTTTGAAGCGCTTGTTAAGAAAAGAAGAAAGAAAAAAGAAAAAAAAAACAGCAGCCGTTGTGAAAGAGTGATGAGACATAATCAACTTACTCAGCGTTGGACGTTTCTCCCTTTTTTTTTTTTCCCCCCACCCTTGAGAGGATTTGATTTCTTGGTTACATGACTTTTGCGTGTGTAGGGTTCGGGCTCGTTTTACAATGGCTGCTTCGAATTTCACTCGTTTCGGCAATAACCAGTGATGTTCTGTCTTGTTAATCCCATTTTAATAACATTTTGCTAGGTGGTATCGCTTCTAGTGGATCTCTAATTGTTTCCAAAGCTGCTTGGTGTGTTGGTATCGATTGCTGGCTGAACGCTAGCTTTTTTTTACTTATTTTTTTTGTCAATTTGCAACGAAAATAACAGCACACGCGCAGTACTGAAATGTGAATATTGGCTTCTAACAAATAGACGTCATTAGTAGTTCATTGCGAATTTAATTTTCTGTTAGTTTTATTTTATTGTAAAAGATGGCTTTTGGAATAACGCCATCTATGGTTCATTTCAGAACATCCGATAGAGTTCGCTAATTATGGCTCATTTGAGAAATGAACTAGTTCTGGGTTATTTCAGAACATCCGATAGAGTTCGCTAATTATGGCTCATTTGAGAAATGAACTAGTTCTGGGTTATTTCAGAACGTCCGATAGAGTTCGCTTTTTTAAAAAAATTATTTCTGTTTTAAAATTACACTTAACCACTTTAGGATAAAGCGCCTCCTGGTGGAAAGATCAGAATATTAGTTTTTCGTGAGATAATTATACACTATCTATGAAAGACTTCGCAACTCAGTCAAATATTTCCAAAATATGAGAAATCGTAAAGGGTGTAGGTATTGAAAAGCGAAGTATATTTATAGGAAAAAGTTTGGGTATACTAGAGCTATAAAATATTATTGTATAGAGCGAAAGGTATAATATAAAATATAACGTTTAGTCTATTTATAATACACTTTTGTTGGAAAGTACATCTTCCAGGCTTGCTATAGTAATTGAATATATTATATTAGGAACGTTAAATGCATGTGTGGATCGCGACCTCCCTGAGGGTAGTGATCTACATTTTGAGAATAACCATCCACGCATATCAAATATATTTATTGACTCTTCTACTTTTTTAAATTGAGAAAAATGCCTATTCCTTTTTCCATTTCTTATCTCGGTTAATAGAATAACCACCCTCCTCTCCCCTCCCCCACTTCCCCCCAACTTGGATCCATTAATGATTGATGAATGTGGCGTATTGGTGAAACACGAAAGATAAATGATTTGATTATTTGACTGATCGAATCCACAGTCCATTATGTTGGATGACAACTGTCCATTAAAGATAACAAACAATTCGCTTCGAAGACAGAGAAAAGGATTTGAAATAGAAATAAACAGAAATCTTAAAAATAAAACTTTCGACAACGTTCGACTTGATCTTACCCTACTATAAAAACAACAACAACACTATCGTTTGGTAGAATTTAACCCCACACTACAGTTACACCCTTCCCGTATTCATTCATTAAACTCATTAGGCTTAAGAGATTCATATCACACTGTTAGCAGTCACGAGTACATGATTTCGTGTTGGACCAAGTTCTAATATATGAACGCAGCGTCTATGACGATACAGGGAGTCGTATCGAGACTTCGAACCGTACTAAACACACCTCGAAGTCAAGACGGAATGCCTTACACTCAACGAGTCATATTTCCCGTAGCGCGTGCCGCCAGTTGTGTGTATGTACAGCGGCAGACGTCGGGGTTATCGATTCGACCCACTCCCACTTACGGTGTGTTTTCCCGTAGATCGGGCCATCGGCACAGAGAGAGAGAGAGAGAGGACTTTGGGCAGGCATAGAGACCAGTTGTCTCAAGTATCGTATAGGCATGTCGATGTGGGGGTCTCTGGTCGTGCCTCACCGACATGTGCAATTGTCACGCTAATCTGCCCCAATCGATACTGTCAGCTGCTGGGGGTATACGGCGTTTCGCACGTGAGCCGTGCTCGCCACGACGGCTACAAGGTAAGTTGCAACCGGGAAATATCGTAAGTAGGCTTAGCATCGGAGAGAAAGTCTTTTTTTTTTGGGGGGGGGGGTGTCCAACCAATTCCTTCTCTTTCTTTCTTTATCAGGGATATTGTGTATATTTTTGTGTGTTTGAAGAGGGAAAAGGGGAGGGGGAGCATTGCACGCGCACTCCTATACTGTGTTTAGCAGAGTCACGCTTTGCTACCATCGTACAATGGCTTGTCCGTCCCCTTCCAACACCCCCACCGTAATTTATTCGATCCTGGAAATCCGTGGGAACCTGCAGGTGATTTTGGCCATTCACAAAGATTGAACCGACAGGGGTGAATGGGTAATCATTGAGATAACTTGCGCACACACTCGACAACCCAGTAATTTACGATTTAAATATCTATCCGGTACACTCACTCTTTAGTACCAAAGCTACTTTACCAGGTAAGGGGGAGGGGTGGAAGGGGTTGGTTGTGTCAAACACTTTCTGCTCATATAAGCGTCTCTATACTGCACGTGGATTGCATCTACTTCAAATAATCCGTTTATGTTAAAAAATAAAGCTTTAAAATGTCACCCTATACTGAATTTTAACCACATACCTTCGACTATGTAGTTATTGTGGTTTAAGCGTTTAAACTGCTTAATTTTTTTCTATTATTTTGAATAAAGTAATTCTTTCTATTTTTTAATCCATTTATCTTTAAAATATTTTATTTTATCGTTTGGTTTTGTATTTTTGTTGACCACACGAAAACAATGACGCCAGCATCAGCAGACGACTACCGATAAGAAAAAAATCACGTCACCTACAATGAAGCACGTGCTTACCAATCAGTTTCA